>NC_088980.1:92668951-92698951 GCF_963932015.1 Anas acuta | reverse complement strand
ATATATATTACCATAATAAACTCAGATTTCTCTAGAGTACAAGACATTTTAAAATTAGCAGAGAGTACATGAGTCAGGTTAAAACTAGTTCACAGATCTCAGAATAGGTAGTCCTATTTCTAAGGAAGTCTTTTAGGATTAGCCTTTATCCATATTATTTTACATGTGCCAATCAACTAAAGATGATACAAAATCTTTGTTTATAAGTTTTACATGTGATACAAAGTTTAGTGAGGTAAGCAATGAAGAGAATAATCAAGAATGATCCAAACAGGATGCTTAAAACTCCACGTCCCCCCATCCTCTCCCCTCCACCAAAAAAAAAAAAAAAAAAAAAAAAAGAATAAAAGAATATGTTCCCTGGAGATATATTTGGAAGTAAAGAATGAAAATTGACCCTGCAGGTTGAGATGCCCTGCCTTAGCAAACTGTGACAAAAGGATCAAATTAAGGATGTTCAGTACAAGATGACAGTGACAGTGCAAGTCTATGGCAAAGTAATGTTAAAAACAATATATATTTTTTTTTTAAGGGAAAAAGAAAAAGACTTGGTGGGATCCACAGAAACCTAAAACAGGGGAAAAAAAAGAGGTGAAGGGAAATTAGAGAAGTGATCTTGCTTCTGTACACTGCCTTGACTTTAACATATCTCTATGTTAGAAACCCTTTCTCTACACTGTTGACTAAGGGCAGAGGCGAGTTATTCCAGGGATCACTTAGCAGATGTGCATCTTCACCAGAGCAGGTTGTCTCTCACTAGTGTCTGACCAGGCAGCGATTTAACAAGGCTTTGTTTTCCTTGGTAACAATAACGCAAGGAGCATTTGCAGGGAAATTTCTAGCCAGTAATGACATGGTGTTGATCTTGACCCCACTGACAGGGGTTTAGCTACTTAGACCATGGAACTCATTTTGAGAAGCCTGGTCTGCTGGGAGCTGATAGGGCCCACCTATCAGAGAAGGGGAAGTGCATCTTCAGCCAAGCATAGGCTTGAAGGCTTTAAACTAGAGTTGCTGGGGGACAGAAACCTCAATCCAATCCTCTCCTCCCAGTTTAATGTCATCAGTGATAGATGTCCAGAGTCTTGAGAACGGTCATGGGTCAACAGGAGAGAATCTGAAGAGAAGCACAAAGGAATTCCAGCCACTCTAAGCAGTAAGTCAGGGGCCCAACTTAAATGTCACTATACTAATATACGTAGCATAAGGAACAAGAAGAGTTAGAGATGTACACACACCTGCTGGGCTATGACCTCACCGTCATTACAGAGAAATGTTGGGATGGCTCCCATGACTGGATAGAAGAATACAGGCTCTTTAGGAAGGACAGGCAGGGAGAGGCATCACCCTCTATATCACTGAGCAGCTGGAATGCATGGAGTTCTGCCTGAGCATGGATGAGGAGCTGACAGAAAGACTGTGAGTCAGGATTAAAGAGGGCAATGATAGGGGACGTTATAATGGGGGTGTGCTACAGACCACACGATCAAGAAGACCAAGCAGATGAGGTTCTTTGCAGACACATAGAAGTGGCCTCACTTTAGCAAACCCTGGTTCTCATGGGGGAATCTTTTGGAAGGACAACACAACAGGGCATAGGCAATCCAAGAGGCCTCTGGAATACACAGATGACAAATTCCTTTTCCAAGTGATAGAGAAGCCAACAAGGAGAGGTGCTATGCTGTATCACAATTTCTCTAACTAGGAGGGGATGGTGGGGAATGTAGTTCAAGGGCAGCCTTGGCTGCAGTGACCATGAAATGGTGCAGTTTTGGATTCAGAGGGCAGTGAGGAGGAAGCACAGCAAGCTTGCTACCCTGGACATTGGGAGAGCAGACTTTGGCCTCTTTGTCTGGACAGACAGGGGTCGGGTTGGGAAAGCTACAATCTGATTAGAATTAAATTTGTCCAGGGACATGAAGGACATCGAGAAAATCTACAGGTACAACAGTGATAAAAGGAAAATTAGGGAAGTTGTGGGCCCGCTGCAGAAAGAAATGGCAGACCAGGTCACCCTGGATCTGGAGAAGGATGAAATACTCAATTACATTTTTGCCTCAGTCTTCAATGACAAGAGTTCCAGACACATGGCCCTAGAGGACAAAGCCAGAAACTGGAAGAATAAAGAATTGCCCAGAGTATGAGAAGGTCAGGTTGTGTTACTGGTGGATGTAATTGCTAAGCCACTGTCCACCATACTTGAGAAGCTGTGGCAGTCCGTTGAAGTTCTCACTGACAGGAACCATGGTTGATAGCATGGGCAGTGGGATCGAGTGCAGCCTCAGCAAGTTTCCTGATGACACCAAGCTAGGTTCTACGGTCAACACCCATGCAGGAAGAGGGACCTTAACAGGCTTGAGAGGTGGGCCTGTGTGAACCTCATGATGTTTAACAAGGCCAAGTGCAAGATCCTGCATCTGGGCCAGCACAATCCCAAGCCAAAATGTAGGCTGGGTGGAGAATGCAGTTCTGAAAGCAGCTCTGAGTATTTGGGCCTGGCTGACGAGAACCTCAACATGAGCTAGCAATGTGTGCTTGCAGCCCAGGAAGCCAACCATATCCTGGGCTACACCAAAAGAGTGGCCAACAGGTCAAGGGAGGTGATTCTCCCCCTCAACTCTGCTGTCATGAGACCCTGCCTAGAGTACTGCATTCAGCTCTGGGGCCCCCAGCAAAAGAGCGAGATAGAAATATTAGAAAAAGTCCAGAGGAGGGCCACAAAGATGATTGAGGGGCTGGAACACCTCTCCTATAAATACAGGCTGAAGGAGTTGGGGATGTTCATCCTGGAGAATAGAAGGCTCTGGAAAGACTTTATAACAACCTTCTACAAGGGGCCTACAGGAAAGCTGGGGATGGACTCTGTCAATGAGTGTAATGATAGGAAAAGGGGCAATGGTTTTAAACCAAAAGAGGGAAGATTTAGATTAGATATAAGGAAAAAAATCTTTACTCAGAGGGTGGTGAGGCATTGGAACAGGTTTCCCAGAGAAGCTGCGAATGTCCCATGCCTAGAAGACTTTAAAAACAGGTTGGATGGGGCTTTAAACAACCTGGTCTTGTGGAAAGTGTCAATGACCATGGCATGATTCTATGATCTCTCACGTAACTCTCAATTTAGTATTCCTAAAAGCTGAAATGCATTGCTTGGGAGAGGGAATTCATAGAATCATAGACTCGGGTTAGAAAAGACCTCTAAGATCATCTGATCCAACCATCCTTCTACCACCAATATCACCCATGTCACTAAGCTACATGTCCAACCTTTCCTTAAACACCACCAGGGATGGTGACCCCACCACCTTCCTGAGCAACTTGTTCCAATGCCTGACTACTCTTTCTGAGAACAAATTTCTCCTAATTTCCAACCTGAGCCTCCCTGAACTTTCCCTGAACCTGAACCTGGTGCAACTTGAAGCTATTCCCTCTTGTCTTTTCACTAGTTATCTGTGAGTGGAGGCCGACCCTCAGCTCAGGACTCCTTCCTTTCAGGTAGTTGTAGAGAGCAATAAGGTCTCCCCTGAGCCTTCTCTTCTCCAGACTAAACAACCCCAGTACCCTCAGCTGCTCCTCATAGGACTTGTGTTCCAGATCCTTCACCAGCTTCGTAGCCCTTCTCTGGACACATTCCATGGCCTCAGTGTCTTTCCTGTAGTGAGGGGCCCAAAACTGAACACAGTACTCAAGGTGTGGCCTCACCAGAGCAGAGTACAGGGGGACTATCACCTCCCTGGTCCTGCTGGCTACACTATTCCTGATGCAAGCCAAGATGCCCTTGGCCTTCTTGGCCACCAGGGCACACTGCTGGCTCATGTTGAGGTAAACATTGACCAACACCCTACATCCTTTTCCTCTGCACAGCTTTCAAGCCACTCCACCCCAAGCCTGTAGCATTGCAAGGGGTTATTGTGGCCAAAGTGCAGGATCTGGCACTTAGCCACATTGAACCTCATCCTGTTGGCCTCTGCCCATTGATCCAATCTGTCCAGGTCCCTCTGCAGGGCCTTCCTACCCTCCAGCAGATCAACACTTCCCTCCAACTTGGAGTCATCTGCAAACTTACTGAGAGTGCACTCAATAAGTAACTTAATTGAGTAGAGGTAGCTGAGACACTTCTGGTAGTGACAGCTGGACACCGAAAGCAGTACAGCTGCAGCTGGGAGTTGCTGTACCTGGACTATATTAGCTATACCACTTTCAGCACTGTTCCCAGCTTAATATAGCTCTATTGCTTCTTGTATTTCAGCTAATTTGTTCAGAATTAGTGCAAGTGTCTCTGTGTAGCACTGTACCATGCTATGTGCACATACCTTTTATGTCCTGTAATGCATAGGATCTCAGACAAAAATGATCTAAGAATCCTTTCTGGCCTTAAATTGCATGTAACCATCGTTAGTCAGTTCCATTAATCTTCCTTGAAGGAAAGACACCTGAACATACCAAGACAGTGAGATACAGCAGTAAAAATGTTGAAAATGTTTCTCATATGCACCCTTCTCTCTCTCTACTTCTGCCATTAATTACTAGCATGAATCATCCACTGCCCATAGAAACACCGAGGTATTTTCGGACTTCATCTGGCTTCTGTGGGGGTCATAGATTTGGGCTCATTTCCTAGGCATTGATTAGCATAACTTTGGTGGAGGATAAGGAAGGGACAGTTGCACATGAAGAAGTCCAGTATGCTTATCAAAGCCCCCACACATTACCACAAGGATTTTTAACTAGCCTATAGGCCCATGATGTTAAGTTGGCCCTACAGCCCTTGCTATTTACATGAGCATGAGAGAGAAACAATCAGTCTTGGATTTACTCACTGTTTTTGTGTGTGTCATGTAAAATACACTGAGTTAGTAAATTGCAATCTGGAAATGCGTAAAAGCTTTGGATCAAAAAATCTGATGGATCTTGGCCAGTTTGTGCAGAATTTACCAGAACATGGTCTCATTGCTCCACACACAGAGAACAGCTGGAGGGTCTAGGCATCCACGTGACGGGGCTTTGAGAGAATCAAGCCTGGGAGATGTGCTGATTTTCTCTTCTGGCATGTGAGTAGGTTTATTTTGGACAGCATCTGTTTTATTTTTCTGTTCTCCGTTGTATGTCATGTTCCTTTAAAAAGGGAGTGACTAGGTCAGATGGACCCCCTGGAGGGAGCAGAGATTCCTCCTTTCCCTGGAGAGCAGATGAGCATGCTTGGGGTCTGGGTGGAAGGAGGAGGAGAAGAGGAGGAGCTCCCAGGCTTCGGGGTATAGCAAAGAGAGGAGAAGAGAATGGGAGCCCCAGTGAGAAGATGGGAGCCTGCTGTTCATGAAGAGACTAAAAGACTAAAGTAGCAACAAACATATGTACAGCCAGGCTCTTTTGGTGACAGGAAGAAAACTTCCTAGGGATCAGAGGACTGTGCAGAGTTTGCTACAGCCCAGAAAGTCACAGAGTTGACTGAAACCAAACCTGGAAGAAAGAACCCACCTCATACAACACAGGGAGGGAGATGGGTGAAGATTTTATAAACTTTTCCTACTTTTTTTTTTTTTTTTTCTCACAGATAAAAAACGTTTCTGTGTTTATAAAGTTAAACGTTCTCGTTTCTATTCCATACAAACCATCTTTTTGACTTTAAAAGATTCTTTGGTCTCTTCAGGGAGCTCGCAGTAAGGAAAACCTCTAGATCATCATCAAAGCCCTGGCTGTCCTCTCATGAGGTGCAGAACCAGAAGTGACTCCGTGTTTTGCTCATCAGGACTAGAGATATGTGAATGACAGAAATACACTGAAACAGTTAATTAAATTTAAATTGTTGCATGGAATTACCTCTGAAAAGTGTATGAAAAATTATGAAAAATATTAGTTAGCACCTCCTTAATAATCCTTCATTTAGTTTCTGGAGTTTGAACAGAGAAAAAAAAAAAAAAAAGATTTAGTTCACTGATAGCTCAAAACAAACAAACAAACAAACAAACAACAACAACAACAAAAAACGGGGAGGGGGAGTTGTTTTGGATCAAATTAAAAATGATTTTTTTTATAGTTTCATGAAGCATTGCAAAAATGATGCAACCCAAAATTTTTAATGTGGGTTCAAACCTTTCAAAACTATTAAAAAAAAAAAAAAAAAGAAAGAAAGGAAATTTCAAAATGGAATGCCATTTCAAATTAGATAATTGAAATGTTTCATTTACAAAAATGTCAAAAGGAAGCATTTGATTCTTTCAGAAATTTTCAAGGTTCTTTTCAAATTGAAACACTCAAGAAGATGAACCCAATTTTGCAAAATATTTTGGTATATCTCTGACTCCACTGCTGGGAAAAAACAAAACAAAACAAAACAAAACAAAACAAAAAAAAAAAAAACACTCAGCTTCATAAACAAACAAACACTAAGAGCTAAAAAATATGTAGACAGTGAACTTTTTTTGGCCATGCAGACCAGAAGTGTCCCTGAAGTGTAAGCGTAGTCATAACCAGAATAGCCTACCAGAAACCCAGATCCACTAAGAAGAAAAATTAAAAACAAATATGACATTAATGTTTTTGTTACTCTTTATTATTTTCCATTTTCTTGTACATTCCTTCTCCTCTCCGTTTGCCCAGTCCTTCTTAGATGCCTGTGTACCAGACATTCCAGGACAGAATGTCTTGTGATCTCCACATAAATACCTCCCCCAGAAAATTAGGGGTGAAAGTCTCTGCCAGCTTAAACGGGCTCCATACTAACAAACTATGTTATGCTATCTGGGAATCTTACTTTATGACTTCAGATACAGTGATTTCAGAAGCTTATTATATAGAAAGAATTACTTTTAAAAAAAAAAAAAAAAACAGTTTTTATTTCATAGATATTCATAGGCTTGGCAGAAGTTTCTTATTTGAGTTTTGGAGAGGAAAACAAGTGTCAGCATCACTCACGGATTTCAGTTATTTAAGAAATGGAACAGTTTTCAGGACAAGGTGAAAGATATGCCTCCATTGGCAGGCTAAGGATTCTCCTAAATAAGAAGATCTGAGACATAGAGCAGAAGAGGAAAACTTATGGTCTTTAGGACAAACTAAGTCTAAAGAGTATTTTCATATGTTCCCAGACCTCCCAGAAATCTACAAGCACATCAAACTGTGCTGGGGGAAGAGTGCCTTGAGCTAACGCTGACCTGAAGTGCTAAGCCATATGGCCTGCTGCTGTGCCATACAGATGCCCCATCTCTGTAACTGTCAGCTGAGTTTATTGGTTTCAATATCACACCTCAAGAACAAAGTTACATTGCTTTAGAATCCACGCAGGCTCCCAAAGCACCATGTAGGCAAGATTCTAGGTCACTGGAAAAAATATTGTGTTGATATGGTTTAGGCTTATGCTGTCCCTATTTAATAATGCTGGATGAATGTGGACCACAGCAGGTGTCAGGATACAGGTAAAATCATTTTGATGTCCCTGAAACAAAAAGTATTTGTTCTGCTCCAAATGGATTGAGTCCTCTGATGCACATGAATTCATATGGGGGATTTTTTTTTTCCAGTATTTAAGAACAAATCTTCCTTTTGTTAAAACAATTTTTTCTTTCAAAACAAAATTCACTGCAAAGCTCTCTCACTTTTTTCCTTATTTCCTTCTCTCTTTTTTCCTTCTCTCTTTTTTATTTCTACTTCCTTCTCTGTTTCTCCTTCTCTTTCTCAATCTAATCATTTGAAGGCTTATTAACATTATAGGAATACCAAGTTTCATCTTTGCTATTTTATTTTTTTTTCCTGGAGCAGCTCTGGGAAGTCTAGTGTTCTGGGTGTTCTGGCACTGTTGAATAAAGAATGAGGATCTTGAACAAAGACTTTCTTTGCCCAAAATTGTAATTAGTTGCTGAATTTGTTAACAAATATATATATATATATATAAATGCGTACAATTACTCCACAATTACGTGAATCAGTGTTGTATCTTTTTGTTAAATATTTTCTTCTGTTGGCTAAGGTACCCTCCTTAAAAAAAGTGAAATCAGTTTTGAAAATGATTTTAAGTTTCTTTGATTTTGCCACACTGAGGACATCTAGACCTCAACAGTGGATTGTGCTTTAGATAAAATAATAATAATAATAATAATAATAATAAAACTACATTTACTGAACCTAGCTAATTCATGAGATTTACATGATGAATTTTGACATCTTTTGCAAAAGTCAAAATAAATTATGGTTTCCAATCTGCTTGTATTTGCTCTTTTGTTATCACACCCAAACAATTAAAAGAATGTGAATAGCTTACAGAGGCACAGATTTCTTTTACAGAAGCCATGGTGATCTGTCTCCATCATATTATTTTCAGCTGGGTATTTTATAATTCTGTTTTTAATTAACATTTCAACCAACTTTCTTGGTACTAAAGTAAGAATTCTCAGCCCTGAATTTCCCAGAATAACCTTTACAGTAAAAGAGTATTTGCAACAGAGCTGTTCTCTGAGACAGCAGCTATTTAATTCTGATTTCTCATACTAGCTTTTTGAACCCTTTTGAGTAATTTTATTTTTTAGTTCTTGTTTTCAAAAGCTGTCATGTATCATTCCTCACCTCCCAGATCTTAGATAGAATCTGCTCTCATGTAACACTACATTAAAGAAATACGGTGGGGAAAAAAAAAAAAAAAAAGTAAAGAAATTCTCCTAAGAAGGGGCCAAGTTCTCCTAAGAATGTGACAGAAAGTCATTGCATATGGAGTAAAAGAGGATTAAGAGAACTCAGCAGTCAAGTTACAGGACAGAAAAATAACAATAGGGTAGAGAGGGGGCTTGTATTTTCAATAGGTTATTGACCAAATTTCAGTACCTGGTTTGTGGTTCCACTCTACCTAGCTTGGGCATATAGGACTCTCAGTGCCTCAGCAGACTAGTTGAGTGTAGCAAGACTGTATGACTTGAACAAGGCCTTTTTTTTTCTCAGATGAACAAAACCTGAGCACACTGCCCAAGGTTCAGACAGGTCATTTTTTGTCATTCATTCATAAAACAAAACAAAACAAAACAAAACAAAACAAAACAAAAAAACCTGTTCCTGCATAAACCATTTTTTTCCAGGCTTTCAGGCTCTGTGTTTTTTTATAAATGCAAGGCCCAGGAACCAATTTCTTAATCAGGACATTAGATACTCAAACATTTCAGAAGTTTTCTTCTGTCAACTAACAGTTTTGGCGGGGGTTTAGGCTCTTACTAGCCCAAAACACATGAAGGCCAATGAGGTATAGGCTGCTTAGTATGTCAAAAATGCTTTGAAAATATCTTTTAGGCCTGTAAATTTTGTTGAGATACGAATGCAACTTCTTCAAACAGATCTCAACCATGGAAAATTTATATCTTGTTCTTGAGCTTTATCCCCCCATATAGGGTGATATATACATTTTATATATAGTTCCTATGATAAAGTATTGTGTGATTGGAAGCTTGAAAAATTTTATACATATACATATACATCTTATTTGACAGAAATTTATATTATCCTAGTGAAATCTAGAGTTATATATCACACAGAATAATGTACAAAAAGGAGGGAAGGAAGGAAGGAAGGAAGGAAGGAAGGAAGGAAGGAAGGAAGGAAGGAAGGAAGGAAGGAAGGAAGGAAGGAAGGAAGGAAGGAAGGAAGGAAGGAAGGAAGGAAGGAATAGAATGTTGTAGGTTTTGCTTTTATTTTTGTTTTTAATCAGGAAGATCAATAAAAACATAATGTTTAAAACTAAAAAATATTCTAGCATTGTAATGAAAGTAGTAATCTACCTTCCTACCTGGAGTCCAACATTTGTTCCCACACCTGAATTTTCTCTCATATTGGTGTTGACCTCCAGTCATATTTTAGAAACCAATAAAAATTAACTGTTCAGCTTCAGACAAAGAAAATATTCCAAAGAAAAAATTTAAGAGAGTTTTGATGAAAATATCAATAATGACATTCAGCTAATGAATTAAAATAATGCAATACAAATGCTGCAAGAAGGAAATAATTTATGATATGGTTCTAATAACAGTAGCAGAGAGAATAGTCTTTCTGTTCTGAATGCTTTTTCTTTCATATTCTTTAAGATATGAAGAGACAGAGACATGGTCAGCCCATGAAGATACCATTCTTGCCCAGCTGCAGACACTAGGGAACGGAGGAATATGTGGACACTAAGCAGGGATAAACATCTCAGAATCCTTCCTTGATTATGTAGTCAATGGTATAAAACTTAATTATTACAAGTATGACAAGTGGATATCTCTAATTTACTCAGTTGCTCATATCTCATTCTGTTTAGGGTTTCATCTTATGTATATACGCTGTGGTTACCTACACCAATCTAACCCTGCTCTGCACTCACTCCTACCTTTCAAATAGAACAGTTGATTGCTTCCACAGTTTTTCACCTATTAATATATATATATATATATATATATATATATATATATTGTGATTCTTCGGTGCTTGACATCTTTGTTATGACCTAACTTATGCTGAAAGTCTTAATGTGTAAAACATAATTTATATTCTTAAAGTTACTAAACAGTTTGTAAAAGTCTGTTAGTATTGCTACCTCCTCACTAGTACTCTTAATATACATATCCTACTTATTTTGTAGATTAGAAGCAGTCCTTTGTCATTGTGCATTTGCACAGAACTTGATATTAAGTGGATATGATCTACTGAAGAGTCATATTAATATTAATATTATCAATTAACATGATTTATTGAAGAGCATATTAAATATTAGTGAAATAATTATTTTTACTTCTTTTTTTTCTTAAATTCACTGAATTTTCCTATGAAAAATATTGTAAACCTGAAAATTAAGGCATAATAATGTCCTATGTGTTTCATTGTCAATATACCCGATACCCCATTCGGAATCTTCTTCTTGCATGTCTCTAGGGATAACTGAGCCTGCTGCTTTCCTAAAATGCATGTACCAATGTGCAAAGCATGGGAAATTAACAGGATGAGCTCGAGATCTGTGTACTGTCATGGGGCCATGATCTCATTACAATTATGGAGACATGGTGGGACAGCTCACATGACTGGAACGCTGTCATAGAGGGCTATGACCTTTTTAGAAAAGACAGGATGGGGAAGTAAGGGTTCCCCAAGAGTTGCCCTTTATGTGAGAGAGCAATTAGAGTGTACCCAGCTCCACCTGGGGGAGGGAGAAGAACAAGTGGAGAGCTTGTGGGTGAGAATTAAAGAGAAGGTTGATATGGGTGACACTGTTGTGGGGGGTGTCATCAGATCAAAGGGACGAGGTCGATGAGGCCTTCTACAAGCAGCTGGAAGAAGCCTCATGATCCCAGGCACTGGCTCTCATGGGGGAGAGTTATCCAGATATCTGTTGGGAAAGCAACTTGGCTGGGCACACACAGTCCAAACAGTTCCTTCAAAGCGTTGAAGATAATTTCCTGATACAGGTGGTGGAGGAGCCAATGAGGCAGGGGGTGTTTCTGGACCTTGTTCTTACCAACAGAGGTGGGCTTGTTAGGGATGTGGAGGTCGGGGGCAGCTTGGGATGCAGCGACCATGAGATGGTGGAGTTCAAGATGAAACTTGGTAGAAGAAGTAAGGCAAAATGTAGGATTGCTACCCTGGATTTTCAAAGAGCCAACTTCAACCTCTTCTGGGACCTACTTGGAGGTATCTCGTTGGCTAGATTGCTAGAAGGCAAGGGTGCTTGTGAGAGATGGGCAACATTTAAACAGCACTTCTTCCAAGCTCCAGATTGGTGCATCCTGAAGAGAAGGAATTTGGGGAGGAGGGGTGGGAAACCTGCATGGATGAGCAAGGAGCTCATCAACAAGATCAAAATTAAGAGGAAGGTTTATGAAATGTGGAAAAGGGACCTGGGAGGAGTATAGGAGTGTTGTCAGGGCCTGCAGGAACGCAACAAGGAAGGCTAAAGCCCACCTGGAGGTGAAGCTTGCAAAAGACATAAAGGATAATAAGAATGTTTTTTTTTTTTAAGTATGTAAACAGTTAAAGAAAGTCTAAAGATAAAGTTGGTCCCCTGCTGAACGCTGAAGGGTGTCCTGGTAACGGGGGATGCTGAGAAGGTGGAGATACAGAATGCCTACTTTGATTCAGTCTTTGCTTCAAAGACTACCCTCCCCTGCCCAACCCCCCCAGGACTCCTGGACCCTGGAGGGAGGAGAAAGAGTCTGGGAAGTGAAGATCTCCCCCCTGTTTTTTGAGGGAGTGGTTCAGGAATGTCTGAGTGGGCTCAACACACACAAATACATGGGCCCCGATGGGATGCATCCACATGTGTTAAGGGAGTTAGTGGAGGTGATTGCCGAACTGCTATCATCTTTGAAAGGTCTTGAAGAATGAGAGAGGTGCCTGAAGACTGAAGGATAGACAATGTCACGCCGATCTTCAAGAAGGGCAAGAAGGGGGATCCAGAAAACTACAGGCCAGTCAGTCTCACCTCTGTCCCTGGAAAGGTGTTGGAAGAGCTTGTTCTATGAGGAGTAGTCAGCATGGATTCACCAAGAGGAAATCGTGTTCAACCAACCTCGTTGCCTTCTATGATGGCATCATCAGCTGGGTAGATGGGGGGAGTGGATGTCATCTACCTTGACTTTAGCAAGGCTTTTGATACTGTCTCCCATGACATCCTGCTAACAAAGCTGATAAAGTGTAGGATAGATGAGTGGACAGTAAATTGGTTGAGAACTGGATGACCGGCTGAGGTCAGAGGGTGATGACCAGCAATGCAGGGTCCAGTTGGAGACCTGTGACTAGCAGTGTCCCCCAGGGGTCAGTGCTAGGTCTGGTCTTGTTCAACATCTTCATCGACAACCTTGATGGAGGAATAGTGTCCACCCTCAGCAAGTATGTTAATGATACAAAGCTGGGAGGAGTGGCTGACATGCCAGAAGGCTGTGCTGCCATTCTGTGAGACCTGGACAGGCTGGAGAGCTGGGCAGGAAGAACCCAAATGAAGCTTAACAAGAATAAGTGTAGAGTCCTGCGCCTGGGAAGGAACAACAGCATCTATCAGTACAGGCTGGGGAATAACCTGCTGGAGAGGAGCTCTGTGGAGAAGGAGCTGGGTGTCCTGGTGGACAACAGGTTGGCCATGAGTGAGCAGTGAGCCCTGGTGGACAAGAAGGCCAATGGGATCCTGGCATGCATTAAAAGGAGTGTGGCCAGCAGATCAAAGGAGGGGATCCTTCCTCGCTACTCTGCCATGATCAGGCCTCAACTGAAGTACTATGTCCAGTTCTGGGCTCTCTGGTACAAAAAAGACAGGGATCTTCTTGAAGGAGTCCAGCAGAGGGCCACAAAGATGATACAGGGCCCCATCTTCCCCATGGGGAAAGGTTGAGAAACCTGGGTCTGTTCAGCCTTGGGAAGAGAAGACTGAGGGATCTTATCAATGTGTACAAATACCTTAAGTGTGGGAGACAGAGGGATTTTGGCCTTTTTAGTGGTTTGTGGGGATAGGACAAGGGGCAATGGCCAAAATATGAAGCACAGGAAGTTCTATATCAACATGTGAAAGAACTTCTTCACAGTGAGGGTGACAACGCATTGGAACAGGCTGCCCAGGGAGGTTGTGGAGTCTCCTTCTCTGGAGGTATTCAAGACACACCTGGATGTCTACCTGTGCAACCTGCTCTAGGGTACCTGCTTTGGCAGGGGTCTTGGATCCAATGATCTCTGGAGGTCCCTGCCAACCTGTGAAAATTCTGTGATTCTGTGAAGGGAGGAACTTTTGGTATATTTCTGTTTTTATATTCCAACAGCTTTAAAAATTTGTAAAGATCAGAAAACTATTGAAATTTTGGTGGTTTCATGACAGAAATATTTGTGACAAAATGTCATAGTTGAGGCTGTTGGTTTATCAGTTGTTTCTTTCGGCTCCTATTGCTTCCTATCTTTCATTTACAAGGTCTCTGCCAAAAAGGTCCCGGATGAAACAATCGGGTGATGCATTTGCATGAGAAGCAAAATTAAAACATTGTGTACCTCTGGTGTTTGAGATAATGATATCACATAATTCTCAACAATAGTTTCAAAACTCCATGTTCAAAAGCGCAGAAGAATTATAATCTTCTAGGACTTCACTAATTAGCAATTGGGGAACTTCCAAGAGAAGAAAAAATATATGTATTTTCTCTCCTTTCAGAGATGCACTAAAAGGTCATGTGTTTAAAGGCTGGGTTGCATAAAGCAGAATTCATTGTCTCCTGATAAGATTGAAGAGATTTGTTCTTTTAAACTACTAGAACCTATACTTCAAACGTAAAATGCCTTCCTGAAAATGTGCGAAAAACTGTTGATAAGCTTGTGTTAGTATTAATTTAAAATAGATCTTTCCGAGGGCTTCTGTCAAGCCTTTATTTTTTTTTTTTTTCCAGATGTCATACTACCAAAATGATACAAGCTCTCTAAAACCTCCATGGAGTGAAGACTCTGTCTATACACGGTACTATAGTATTTTAGCTATGACAGAATCCCACTGTAATGCTGAGCATAGACAAACACACGACAAAGTCAACAGTTCATGCATTCCTAAAACCACATTGATATCAGAAGGAATCAAAGCACATTTCAACTAGTTTTTGTTCTGTGCTTCTACTAGAAAATTAGTCATTTGTAGGAGAAGAAATATGCATGTGGTTAGAATTCTCACAGGCAGGTTGGCCACCAAGCTTTCCCAGATGAAAGTGTCTTAAAACCTGTCCAGTTAGAGGAAGAGAAGGTAAAGGCCAGATGGTCTGGCTGCACTTCCTTTATGTGATGTGAAGGAAGGTTGTAAACTTGGTTCAGTAGACATTCTACTCTAGCATTGTTACAAAGTGGGGAAAAGCTGTGAGACCATATCAGTAAAATTAGATCATATTTTTTTAATAACGTAGAAATGGTATTATGTGTTTTGTTGTTTTTTGCTTGTTTGTTTGTATCCAAAATAATGTATTTTTTTTTTACCATTTATATATGAAGGACTAGTGGTATGAAAAGTCCCCCCTCCACAAA
This sequence comes from Anas acuta, assembly GCF_963932015.1. NCBI lineage: Eukaryota > Metazoa > Chordata > Aves > Anseriformes > Anatidae > Anas > Anas acuta. The sequence continues at coordinate 92,683,972 of NC_088980.1, read as the reverse complement.
AATAAGTAATTAAATAAATGAGAAATTCTAACTTTCAGTAAAGCTTGAAGTTAAACAATAGTATTGCTGCTCCTTAGCTAAACATAAGGAACAACAGAAGTGCAACACAGATTTAGAGGAAATTTCAATTTAAAATAAAATATCAAACTAAAAGCTTCAAACACCTTTCAATTTGCCCATTAGAGGAAGAAAAGTATAAAATTACTATAAAACTACCTGAATATTTGTGAACTATGCTGCATCGATTTAAAGGGACTTTGTTATAACCCATAGTACTACTACACACATGAATATTTAATGCTTTTCATAAGTATGCTTACAGTTTTTCTGTATTTTTCTGTTTGCTTTTTGAGTATCCTGACAATTTTGAAGATAGAGATAGCTGATTGTTCTGAGGAAGGGAACTGTCTGGTGTTTTCCAGCAGGTTGTTCATTAGAGAGAGCAGAACTTTCTGGACTGGGGGAGGGGGCTGAGGGGTTGTTGTTGATCTAGAAATGTGTTTCTGGGTCTGCAAGTGAAGGATATACACATATACACGCATATAAGTGAATGAACGTGTGAATGAATGACAGAAAAGCACAAAGCAGGTGAGCAGGTGCTCTCTAGTGTTAAAAACAGTGATCAAACAGATTATGGCAATTATGAGAAGGGGAAGGGGTTTGGCAGAGTTACTTCAAAATTGTCTAAAGCAATTTTAACCTGACAACATGCTTCCACGCTGCCAGCATAACAATGGGGAAAAAACAGTAGGAGAACTCCATTTATATACATATTCTCAGGGTGATGCACTCCCAACCATCAGGCTGCCAGTATTCCTCAGGCACCTAAGTGCCCAGACTTACTTGTTGGCTATTACCGTGACAGAAGAATCCGTTTTTAATGTGAGCCTTTAAAATTAAAGCAACCTTGTCCCCTTCAGTTAAATCATCCCATTTTGCCTTTACTCTGTCCATCATCCACTTTGAAAACATATTAGGCGCTGAAGGGATTTAGCCTCCCACTAACTCTGCAGCAGACTTTCCAAGACACATTGGCCGAGCACAAAACCCACTGGTAGAGACATGGCATATTGACTGCCTGGCTCCAGCGGAGATGAGGAATGGGGAGTACTTCTTCTCCTGGCAGCATGTCAGGTGCTGAGTGCCTCTGAGCCCCTCAGAGTGACAGGACCTCCATGTCCCTGCCTGTCCCACTCAGATTTCTCGATGGTTGGTTCTATCCTCGTATCAACTCAGATACACTGATTTAACTATTTTTTTTTCCTGCCTAAGAAGGAGGAACAATCCCACCTGTAGATCGTACATTTGTTCTAGTCCTGAGAAACACTGCCTGCCTTTCAGGTGAAAATAGCAGGCTCTGAGAAAGATTTGGAGGGCTTTTATTTTATCCTTACAGATATGTATTTACTTATATTTCCCTAAGCAGAAAATGACTAAGACTCTTAATAATAGTGTGACATATGGGAAGCAAATTTTCTAAGCCCCAGATCTGCTTTTTAGAGATCCGCTTTAGTTGTCTTTTTTTTGTGTGTTTTTTTTTTTTTTTTTTTTTTTTTTTTCCCAACATATACCCCCAGTAACGTCCCAAAAGGGGAGAGCTAAATTTTCCTAGAGATGTGGCCCGTTATTAGTTCAAACTTTCGAAGCCACAGATCCCCTGGGGGAAACAAAACAAAACAAAACCAAAAAAAAAGCAAAAAAAAAAAAGCTACAAATAAGGAGTAGGGTTAAATTTCATCTATTTGAGTGCATTTGCATGTTATAGAGAGTTTTTTAAATTCTCAACGCTTCCTTGGGCAGCCCCTTCTTTCACTGTGTTTTCAAAATGAAATACACTATTGCACTCTTGCTGAACTGAAAATAATAATAATAATAATAATAAAAATAAATCTGGGACAAGGGTTAGAGTAGTGGCCATAACTCATTCGATCAGCCCACCTTTTAGTGCAGGTCTCGTGGGGCGACAGTTAGATGATATTATTAATAAAAGTAATGACTGAAATATGAAAAGAAACCTTAGCGAAGACGCTTACATAAACAGTTACGCTGCGAGTGCTCGGGAGCACTGGTGAATTCATTGCCACAGCGCCCCCTCCCATACACAGCTTGAACTAAAGATTTCATCCTGAAGATGCGGAAAGAAAAGTTATTTCTTTTAATTTCTCCCTTTCTGTTTTCTCTGCTCCTTGCTGTATCCCTGCAAGCAGACACGCGGCAGAAAGGCTCGTCCACCTCATCCTGCCTCCCCTCGTTTGCACAGATCGCTCCTCTTCGCTCAGAAAGAGCCTCACAAGCCAGGCTTCTTTTATTAGAAAACTGGACAACTCCGCTTGCACAGTATGCGTGTGTCATTTGTTATTTTTAAATACAATAGTCTATTATTTCACGTCGTTGTCTCCGGGAGATGGTGACGACCCCCCATTTCATGAGAGAAAGGAGAAAGCATTCCCAGACCATTGTGTGGTTATGTCACAGGAAACCGTTTCTGCTGCGCATTGTGTTACATCTCCAAATCCCACGAAGTTCCACTTCTCTCTGCTCCAAAAGTTGTTGTGTCCAGTGTTACGACGATTGGGTAACCGGCATTGTCCGGGCGATGGGCGTACGTGCCTCTTTGGGCCACAGGGAGCCCTCCTGAGGCAGGGAAATCTCTCGTTCACGCCAGCGAGATTCGCTTTGCTCTGCTCTGCTCTGCTCTGCTCTGCTCTGCTCTGCATTACCTGGGTGACTTTCCAGAGCAGAAATTCGGGGCAGAATACCCCAAAGTCCAGCGCACGAAGGGGCGCACGCAGCCGCCGCGCAGAGCGAGGCGACCGCGCTCCCGCAGCAGGGGCACGGGCGCTCTTCTTCTCCCCAGACGTTGGCTTTCAACTTCACCCGCCCGAAAACTTCAGCCTCTGTCACTAGTGCAAGGAGATGTAGCTAATAAATGGCAAACCGCAAAACCTGTCTCCCAGGACGGCAGTGAGAGATAGCTGAAGAGGGGCGGAGGGTGAGGGGGCTCTCAGATGAGCAGGAGCAAACTGAATTAAAGAAGACAAGGCGAGAGCACCGCTTAAAATCTAGGAAGGTAAACGCTGAGCTAATGAATAGATTATTCAAATAAAAAACGCAGTGTGTAAAGTCTTAATGTCTCTGTGTAGGCATGTTAATTTGCCACAGTTATTACCAATAAAAAGTGCATGTAATACTATTCTACTGTTTAACAGCGCAAGTTAGACGGCTTTTTATTAGTAACGGGTAGTACTATGGGAAAATTAGATTTCAGCTGTGGAGCCAAGCAGATGCAAAAAACTCTTCCCTGCGAAAGGCACTCAAATCAGACCGAGATAACTCCGAGAAGAAGTTAAATACAACCAAGTACGCTGACCGCTATTTAAAAGCGCTTTTGACACGGTTTTCTCGTTTGTTTAGTGCAGAAGCCCCACTGGCTTCTCGTTCTCCACGTTGTACATCCCCACTAGCTTCTCGTTCTCCACACTGAGCAGAGTCAAATTAGTGGTGTACTTGTAATAAAATGCATAGCTTCTCCTTGCAGTGGGTAAATCCATGCCTTTCTGAAGCCATACAAAAATTATGCAAATCAAATCAACCTAAGAACTTGTCTTTTGAAATGATAATATTTTACCCCATTAATCTTTGATGGGGAAATTAACCCTGTTTCTGTTCATAAAACTACATTTTTAGACTGCACAAATTAAAACACGAGAAATATAATCTGTTGCTCTTTGTGTTAGGGGGAAGGGGGTAATGTTCTTGATTTAAATATTCCTTCCACCGAAATCACAGAAAAAAAAATATTTTCATAGAAGTAAGACATGCAGATGGACGCTAAAGCAACACCTAGATTTTACACGGACGGGCACGTATACCTCGCGTGTACAACATATGTATATGCGTGTAGATACTTATGGAGATTTGTATCTCCTGTGTGTGCGTGTGTGTCTGTGCGTATCTACACACACTCTGAACTGAATTATATCGATTCTCCTGGGATCACGGTATTTATTTAAGTACTCTTCCCAGGTCATAACTGTAACACTCACTTAATAGCATTAATCCCTTGTTATAATGTAAACACGACGGCCATTGTATTCCCAATCTGTATTGTTCCACTAATTATTAAAGAGGAGGAACTAAAAGCAATCAATTCGCGTAGATAAACACTTACTTACACCACCCCTGCTGGAAAGAGCAGACTTGGCTTCCCAAATAAAAATGCAGAGAGTATAATACATTTTGCAAGGCATGCAGGTTGACTTAGAGAGATTCATGTATGACTTTATAATGTTATAATTAATTTTGCATTCTCAGCTCTCCAGCTGCTGCTCTGTTCAGAAGCAGAGCTCATATACTTAGAAATCGGTCTGCGGAACACAGGAATTGACTATTCAGATGTAATCGCATGATATCGATTATTCCATAGAACTACTGAAATATGAATGTGTTTTATATAAAGCTGTTGTTTTTAGAGTTTCTATTTTTATTTAATGTATGCGCATTAATCATCAAGTAGGGAAGGAAACGTCTTTTCTGTAATCTGTTGCACTGAGTTTACAAGTGGTTTATCACTCTCTTATCAGGAAGTCGGGAGTTAATGACAAGAAATACCTGTTGGTGTTAACCTCCTCCCCCTCACCTGCCTTTTTAAGGATTGCCTCTTCTACAGGCCAGCTGATAGATCTGGATGGGAATTAATCCAGTATGTCTGGTGGCCAGATCTCTGCTGCTGCTGTGTGCAGGGGCAGGGGTATAGTGGTATACTGGTTTCACAGAAAAAAAAAGAAAAAAAAAATCAGATAGAAAAAAAAAAAAAAGGAAAGCCCAGATCGCTTCAGACAGTACATGCACCCTGATCACCCTGATACTTGCCCGTAGTTTTAAGAGGGCATTTTCCCCGCTCCATCCGTCATCGTATAGAAACGGTTTCTCGACGTGTATTTGTTTATTAGCTGCGTGTTTAATTGATTAACAATAGGCTGTCCTGCTCGCTTGCAACTCTCCAGCTAGTGCCACCTCCCTTCCTGTCAGTTTCGAGCCGGTTCCTCGGCGTACCTGATCAGATGCGCGTTCTCCATCCTACCCAACGGCAATTACCTAAGGTATTCTACCAAGTCGGCCGCAAACACAAAGGCACTTTATTTGCTAAAAGCAAAACCAACGCTCACTCACAGATGCTGGAAAAAAATAAATAAATAAATAAATAAACCACGCAATTTGATGAACCTTTTTTTTATTTTTATGCAAACCTCAATATTTATTTATTTATTTATTTATTTTCCAGCAGCGCAGGGGCTCCTAAGCCTGCGCACGTTGCGGACGAGGGGGCTGGCTGGCAGCGCGGTGGCTCGTAGCACTCCAACCCCGGAGGCTCCGCTCCCACCTGCCGGCTCGGGGCGCAGGTGTGGGCAGGGGGCGCGGAGCGGCCTAGCCCCCCGGCGGGGCGGCGGGGAGACGCCGCGGGCTGGCTCCAGCGCCGTGCCCTCAGGGCGGAGGGAGGGAGCCGGGGTGCGCGGGAGTAACCAGGGGAGGGCCGCTGGAGAGCCCGTCCCGGGAGCCCCAGGCCGGAGCTCGAGTGGCTGCGATTCCCTGCTGCGGTCTGAAGAGTCCCTGCGGGCTATTCTTAAAAGGATCTATAACGTATATACATGGATATATATTTGTATGTATTTAGATCTGTACCGAGAAGGAAAGCTCTGTGCTCTCGCCCTCCCGTAGGAGCAGAGCTGTTAACGTCTAGAAGCTGATGAGTGGTCAGGGCCGAAGGGAGGGAGGGGGCAGAGGAAGAGATTACGTTATTTGGGAAATTAATTACATCGCGATCGTATTCTGAGAGATTTATCTGAACTTCAAAAGGGGGGGAGGGAGTAGCTAGCCCCCCGGAAGGAGTCACTCAGGCCTCTTCCCCACGCACCAGACCAGGAAGAATAGAAATGAAAGAAATATGAGGATTTTTTTTTTTTCCCCTTCATGCGCAAACGCGATCCATGACCTGCTTTAGACTGTTCATGGCAACTTAGAAAACTATAGAGCTCTCGCTGCCAGGAACAGCGCGATCCTGGATCTGTTGCTTTGAGCAGTTGCTCTTCTTTTCTGCCATATAGGGCAGTACTTTTACAAAGTGCTCTCCCCTTGTATCCTACCCAGCTCCGTCGAGCCTGGCTTAGCGTACCCACATGCGTGCAAATGCACATACATATGACACGTGTGCGTGCGTCCAGCGGGAGCTGCTAGCTCTCCAGAGAGTGCGTATGTGAGGGGATGCATTTATTTATCATACGCATGATTTTTGTTCCCCGCCTGGACCCAGAAAGCGGGCGACGGAGTGTAACCGAGAGTGTGTGAAAGAGTATTTATGGCTCCGCGAGTCCGGAGAGAAGCTGATGAGCAGTATCGTCGTCTGGCTTCAGCAGTGTGCTCGCAGCCGGAGAGGCTGGCTTGCATTACAAAGCCTGCCTTCGCTGCCTCCTCGCCTGCCTGCCTCCCGGCCGCGGGAGGAGACGGAGACGGGGCCGGAGCGGGAGGGGGCGGGCCCGCCGCGCTATGCAGATGAGCGGCGGTGACGGACAGCTCTGTTTTCCAATGTCCCTCAGAAACTCGAGTGCTCCTTCCCTCAACTCTTCACTTCAGACTCTATACTTCCCCCAAAATACAGGCTCGCAGGCGCTGGGGGAGCTGGCTGGCTGGCTGGGAGAACTCCATATGCAGCAGCCACTTTTCTGATTTCGGGGGCTCGCTTCTTTCTCTCTCTCTCTCTCTCTTTCTCCCTTCTCTCCCATTCTGTTTCTCTCCCTTTCTCTCTCTCTCTCTCTCTTTATTAACCCTCTCCTCTTCCGTCTCTCCCAGATGCCCTTCCCCTCCCGGTTAGATTTCTGACCGTTCGATTTATTTTACCTTTTTTTTTTTTTTTGGGGGGGGGGGGTCTTTTTTTTTTTTTTTTTCCCCTTCTGTTTGTTTTTATTCTGAGCGGGTGCGCATGGGGGGGAGCATATAACAATTCTGATTCTCTACATAACTGCACAGAGCCAACCGGGGGGAGAGAGAGAGAGAGAGAGAGAGAGAGAGGGAGAGAGAGAGGGCGGGAGAGAGGGAGAGAGAAAGCACGAAAGCAGCGCCAGGAGCAGCGGCAGCAGCAGGGCCGGTCACCCTCGCCCCCTCCCTGCTCCTGTGCACGCCAGTGCAAGCCATGTCCTATCCTCAGGGTTACCTCTACCAGCCCCCCGGCTCGCTGGCTCTGTACTCCTGCCCGGCGTACGGGGCGTCGGCGCTGGCGGCCCCCAGGAGCGAGGAGCTGGCCAGGTCTTCGTCGGGATCGGCGTTCAGCCCTTACCCGGGATCGGCAGCTTTCACCGCCCAGGCGGCGGCCACAGGCTTCACCAGCCCGCTCCAGTACTCCACAGACCCCGCCACGGGATTCCCCTCCTACATGGTAACTACCGAAGAGAACCCCTCTCCTTCTTCATTAGCATCTGCATTCTCATCCTCATCATCTTCAGCCTCTCTCCTCACACACTCGCCATCAGTCCCCGACACAGCCGGCCGGAGGCCCCGCACTAGCGCCGCCGCCTCCGCGCTGCCAGCCCCGCACCGCGGCCGGGGCTGTGCGGAGCTGAGCAGTGCCGAGCCGAGCCGGGCAGAGCGGGACCGGGCCGGGGCCGAGCGGGGCCGGGGCCGGGGGAGCTGCCTCGCTGCGCGCCCCGGCCGAGCGCAGTGCCGCCGGGCCTGGGACCCGGGCTCGCCCCGCGGTTCCCGGAGCCGTGCGGGAGCCCTGATTAAAGAAACACGGCTTTCTCAGTCAGTTGGGCTGCAGGCTTTCATTCCACCACCACCCCCCCCCACCGGCCCCTTCCCCTCCACACACCCCCCGCTTTCTCCTTTTTTTTTTTTTTTTTTTTTTTTTCCCTTCTTTTCGCTGTGGTAGGATAGGGGACGGTTTCTTTTCTTTCTTTTTTTTCTTTTTTTTCTTTTTTTTTTCTCTTTTCCCCCCTCTCTCTTTTTAAGTCGGTGTTTAGAGGCGCTGCGGGCTTTATCCTCTTGTGGTTTTATTTACTTTCAGTGTGTTTTGTGCTAATGGTTTAACTGGATTTTGGGAATGAAAAGGAGCATCTGTTTGCGATCTGTGAGCTTCGCTTAAGCCCAAGATGGTTGTGGTGGCCGCAGTTTCGGATTTCACTTTCTTCTCATTAATTAAAAGGAGCATTTGCAATTGCGTGTGCATAAACTATATAAATAAAACCATAAACTATAAAAATAAACTGTACGTCTAGATGGTTATATAGTTTTATAAACATATACACGCGGAGTCAGACACATATCTAGTCCGCACACACAAAGACCTGTACCCGGAATTTAAGACCGGAGCCGCTGTCGAGATCCTAGGAGGGGATGGCAGCAGGGCAGTTTGCTCTCCCTGCAAAGTGACAGGGAAACTACTTTCTGTTCGTAAAATGCGGTACATAAATTGTCGTGCAGTCTTTATTCTGGGTAGTATAAAAGATCTGAGTAGCTCGCTCGTTTGTTTTTCCTGTTGAGAAGCAGTAGGCGAGTAGCTGGAAGTTGCAGCGAGGTTGTGAACTGTGCGGGATATTGGGTGACGGTGCGCCTGTGAGTCGCCGATCTACGGGGTTCAGAGACGTGCGGAAAGTTAGCGAGTTCCTTAGTGATATCTTTAACTTTTCTTGCATTATGCAGACTTAAATAAGCGCAATTTAAACGTTAAAGGGCGAATTAAAATGCTAATTACATCGCATTTGAACAATTCGAAACGGTGCATATCTTCTGATTTGCAAATTGGATTTGCAATGCATTAGTGCAGTGAATTGCTAAGTGGCGGCTTTGTTGTATTTTCTATAGCAAAAAAGGAAACATCTTTTGAACCTCTGAGAGAAATGTAGATATCAAAACACTACCTGTAGGGCCTTTAAAATGTCTGCGCGGTTCAAAAACGATATTGGGAAATATTCAATTACAAGGAGCTGAAATTAGTCAGAAAGATTATAACATCGCCGGTTTTAAGTGTGTGCCCGTGCCTATGCGTTGGGCGGAGGAATGGGGGGTGGGATGGGGGGGTCACAACTTAATGGCCTTTGGGTGCTGCTTCTCCCCCTCATAGAATATGGATACAAGACACCGTCCAGGGGAAATACAAATATAACCACCGATCTCGCCTTGACAACTTACTAATGGCTATCAGCAGTAACAAATTGCCAACCCCACCGTTTTTTTCTGTCCAGGGCTCCCCTTACGACGCCCATACGACAGGGATGACCGGAGCCATCAGCTACCACCCGTACGGCAGCCCTGCCTACCCCTACCAGCTCAACGACCCCGCGTACAGGAAAAACGCCACCCGCGACGCCACGGCCACGCTGAAGGCCTGGCTGCAGGAGCACCGCAAGAACCCCTACCCCACCAAGGGCGAGAAGATCATGCTGGCCATCATCACCAAGATGACCCTCACCCAGGTCTCCACCTGGTTCGCCAACGCCCGCCGGCGGCTCAAGAAGGAGAACAAAATGACCTGGGCCCCGCGGAACAAGAGCGAGGACGAGGACGACGACGAAGGCGACGGGGCGAGGAGTAAAGAGGAGAGTCCCGAGAAGATGCCCGAGAGCAACGAAACCTCCGCGGAGGATGAAGGTGGGCGCGGGGTGACGGCAGGCGCCCGGCGGCGGCGGGGTGGCCCCCTCCCGTCCCGTCCCATCCCACCGCGTCCCCCCGAAAGCTGGCAGATGGGTGGGGGGGGGGCGTGCGGGCTTTTAACAGAGGCTCCCCCAAAACGCGTCCTGTCCCGTCCAACAGGGCTTCCGCGGTCTCCGCTTGCTGGCGGCAGCCGGGGAGCGCTGGGGGCGGCCGGTGGGGACGCGGGGGGCCGGCGGGGCGGCGGGGGGTGCCGCGGCAGAGCCAGCCCGTGGGGACGGGAGAGATGGCAGTTGCACGGCGAGGCCGCGGCGGCTCGTTTCTCGGCCGCTGCCTCTCTTCCTTCCTTCCCTCCCGCCCCCCCCTAACTGTGTCTTTCTGTGCCCGCCGACCCTCGCAGGGATCAGCTTGCACGTCGACTCGCTGACGGACCACTCCTGCTCCGCCGAGTCGGACGGCGAGAAGCTGCCCTGCCGAGCCGGCGACCCCCTCTGCGAGTCGGGCTCGGAGTGCAAGGACAAGTACGAGGACGTCGAGGAGGAGGAGGAGGACGACGACGAGGAGGACGAGGACGACGAGGAGGACATCGAGGAGGACGACGGCGGCGGCGGGGAGCGCGACCCACCGGCCAAGCCCGCCACCTCCTCGCCGCTGGCCGCCGTGGAGGCCCCGCTGCTCGGCCACCCGCACGCCGACGCCGCCCGCAGCGCCAGCAAGGCGGCGCTGGGCGGCCGCGCCTCCCCCGGGCCCCCGACGCCGGCCAGCAAGCCCAAGCTCTGGTCGCTGGCCGAAATCGCTACCTCGGACCTCAAGAGCCAGAACCTGGGCCAAGGCTGCCAGCCAGCGGCGTTGCCCTCGGCCACCCCCGCCTCCGCCCCGCACAGCGCTGCCTACTCGCCCTCCTCCCTCCTGGGGAGGCATATTTATTACACCTCACCTTTTTATAGCAATTATACAAACTATGGGAACTTTAATGCTCTCCAGAGCCAGGGAATCCTGAGATACAACTCGGCAGCAGTGGCTTCAAACGAGGGACTAAGTCAGACTGTCTTAAATGCCAGCTCTGTTCACAAGCAGAGCAGTGACTCTTTGAAAACGATCACTAACCAGCTAGAACAGCATTACAGGCCCTCTAGTTATGACTCAAAGAAAGGTAGGTGACTTATTTTTACCACTTTTCCCCCCTTCCACCTCGTCCCCCGTCCTTGGCCAGTGTGAATCCCTTATACACTGTAAATATTGAAACCTGCTCTGGACAAAACACTGAGCACACTGTCATCGTTGCCACTGGCCGCATACTGAAGATGGGCAATAGTGTAATCTGGGGATTAAAAATTGCATGTCACCATCCTATCAATACTTGCCTTTAGGAACGCAGAGAGGAAATTTAAAACACGACTTTTAGATCACTCCTGCACACTGCAGACACAGCTTTTAAAGCCATTTTAAAAGGAAAACTAAATACAAAGGTATCCAGAGAGCACTGCTGTCATTACCTTTAATATATTTATATTTTTTCTGACAAACTGGTTTTGCTCTCTTTGTTGCCAGTATTCTCACGGTTTTTGCAGCTTTGGGTTTGGATAATTGCTAACCTTGGACATGAAATTATGTGGAGCATGACATTTTTAACACTTTTTTTTTTTTTTTAGAAAGTTTTATGCTAGTATAATCGTCTTCTTATTCTTAAAAAATAATAATAATCAATATAAGGGCAATTATAGAATATTGTCCAATCTTTTAAAGGACTTAGCTATGAATTCTGCTTGAGCGAGAGTTGGGATGTACACAAAGTGTATAATCTAGTTAGCTAGCTGTGTCCTGTGACTAACTGACGGTTATATTTTGACAGATCCCACTGAAGTCTGCACAGTAGGAGTACAACCATACCTATAGAAGTGCAATCACACAGCAATGCAAGTAAGTGAGAGCATTTTCTGTTACGCTGATCATTTGGCATCAGGTCTAAGAGTGCACAGATCTAGACTTGCTTAACATTAATTTCTTGCTTCATTACATAAGGCTCTGATTACAAAGTAAGACACTCTTTTCTGTTATTTTTAAGCCTCTCATTACAGCCTTTCTTTCTCGTGTTCATTTTAAAGTCAGGTTAGACAGTTCCCTCACCTCCCATACTCTTTGCTTGTGTGAGGCAAAGCCTTAAGGACTGTTTAAATGTTATGGAAAGAGAGCTTTAAAAAAATATTCTTGAAGGTATTGTTGTTTAAAAACAAAGTGCTTGTGCTCACGTGGCAGTGCTGTAATTGCACATTTTAAGCGAGGTTTCCCGTGGTGACCATATATTTGAAATAAAAAGGGAGAATTATTAGAGATCGACATGCATCTTAAGCAGCAAATCTATGAATTGCCCCTCGCCTGACTATCAATGGCAGTCTTAATACCTTCATTATCTAGGGCTAAATAAACAGCATCAAAAATTGCCTTGTCGATATTTTTCCAACTAATTCTTTTGCTAAAATAGATTAGATGAGAAAGAATTCTACTTTTTTTTTTTTTTTTTTTTTTTTTATTTTTAAATTCTCTTCAATTTAATGGTGTTAGTGTGTAATTGAAGGATTTTTGGATGATCTGGTGTTTTCCTTGGTCCACAGGTAGGTGTCACAATTGCTTTGAAAAAAGTCAGCAAGCCATCATCTCTCCCCGAGCTAATATATATAACAAATCTCTAAATCTGGATCACATCTTGTGCCACTGTAAAAAAGAAGACCACAGAGCACTATTAAATCTTCAGACTCTAATTATTAAACCAGAATTTTGTTGGACATAATGTGAGTTTTCTGGTATAGTATAGTTTCCCCAATGTATGTGTGACTTTCAAAAACAGATCTGTTTTTCTCAGGATATCTTGAATTGATCACTTCATTGCCACGGTATATATTCGATAGGTGTGATAGGATTTATTGTAAAATTTATTTGTAAAAGATGTATACTGTAGAGATAATAAAGACGTGATTGGAGAACATGAGTCCTTACAAAGTGGAAACAAATTTGATATTTATTTTTGTAATGATATAAAGCTTCTAGTAATTTATGCAAGTTGTATTGCAATGGAATCTGAACTTTTTGTAAATAAATTTTGCTTGGTTTTTATTTGAAACGTTGATGGTTATACAATCTTTGGTTGTTTAATGAGAATTCTTTACTAATTTATATCTCTAATTGTAAATAAAAACAGACTAGTCTGCAACAATATGGTGTTTTTCGTTCATTTTCCCCAAAATAATAATCTATTATGCAGAAGATGATGAAAGTTATAATTTCACTAGTACAGCTTAGGTTATAAAATGAGTAAGCAATATAACTACGTTACAAAGATATGCTTTGCATAAATTAATTCCTTCTGGGTTGTTCCGTTATACTGAAGGTTTAAATACTCACATGTGTGCAAGTACGTATTTGTATACATACATGCAAATGTGTAGAGAGAGTGAAGTGAATACAGGCATGTTTCTTATAAACTATTTATGTTGGGTGTGATGTAGCTCTTCATTAGAGTTAGCATTCTTTAAATTCACTATTTCCAGGGAGAAAAAAGTATCATAATCAGATGCAGCTTATTTCTAATCTATTTGGTTTTGCTTCTAGCTAAAGCAAGCGAACACAAAAACATGAAGAGACAAAAGTCCAATTCCTGCTTTTTAATAACCTTTTCCCTTTTTTGTTTATATCAGTGAATCATATTTTAATTTAATAGTCACATAAGAAATCCACCTTGATTGGACTCATAAGATCAGCTAACTAATCATTTTAATTTTCAGTAAAATAATGGGAATCCTCATATAATATAATTTCAGAAAAGAAACGAACAATCATTTATTTTCCCCAAAAGATAAATTGAGTGAATATAACGTACGGTTATAAAACAAGAATAATAGCTTCTTAGATTGCCCTTTAATCAATCATACACTTATTTTTCAAGAGGCTCATCTATTTTATTCCATGATTAATAATGTTCCAGCGTGAGAGCATTATTAGATCCCAGCAGGGGAGATCCTGAATGCTTTTAGCTGCTTTGGAATGGTCAGTTGGGGTTCATTATGGTCTGATATTGAACAATTTATAAAATCTTGTCTAAACATCTGCCAGCTCAGATAGGCCGATGTGTCTGAAGATGGGAAATTGCTGGACCAGTTGATATTGACAAACGGATCTCTCTCCAGTGGCTTTTTGTTCACTGAAAATTAGTGGCCTCTTGCTCAGGTCTTGTTAGAAAGGGCATTTGAAAGTGATCTTAGATACTTGAGGCATCAGCCTTGGGAATGTTAACTGGATAAAGAGCCATGCTAGTCTGGAGTCAGGAAATATGTTGTGTTTATATTAAACGGGAGGAAAGGAAGCAGTGTTTCTTAAATACATATACACAATCCCCATGATCCATCTCCCCATCACCACCCTGCCCCCCACCACCCAATCATATTTTACCCCTATAAAGCTGTCCAAATGATTGAGAAAATGCATGTGTTTTTCAGCTGATAGGGCAGAAATTAATATTGTAATTCTGGAGAACTCTGGGATCCATCTAGCTAAATATAAAACACTGAAGATCTTTACAGCTGGAGGCCTACTCATCTTCTCATATTGTTGAATGATACTTCCCTGCTTCTAAAACATCCTGTTTTAAATTGAGATAAAATGTCATTCTGTCTGTGTGCAGTACAATTAGATACCAGCTAAAAAGTAATTCATTTTTTCCCCTCCTATTTAGTGCATGATGTAAATGCAAATATTTACTTTAATAATACTCAAACCGTCTTTTATGTGCAGTTTGGGAAGATTTTACAGAGGAACTTTTTAAGTTAGGTGAGATGCCTGAAATTTCTCTTTCTCACTCTGCCTCCTACTTCATCCGCCCCCACCACCCACATTTTATGTTCCAGGTCTCTGTTGGACGCAACGTGTACATTTCAATTGGTAAAAACCAAAAGCTGTGGCAGAGATTTAAAAAGGCTAACGACATTCCTTTGATGTTTATACGCCCGAAGACTTATAAAAGATTTCCATAATTTACCCACCCTTGCTAGTATTTAGACCTGGATTTATTTCTGGAAAGAAAAGTAGAAAGACTTGGAAAACTCGCTTTTAAATATTCACTATGTATGTAAACCCCAATGGACTTCTCTCATCCTCTGAGAAATTCACGAGTGGTTCATGGATACAGATGGGCGACACCCAAATGATTTGGCAAATAAACCTTTTATTTTATTTTTTTTTTTATTAAAAAAAAACAACAACAACAAAAAAAAAAAACAAACAAACAAAAACAAACAAACAAAAAAAAAAAAAACAGAGATTAATGGGCAAGAACTGCATATTCAACGTCATTTGAGGTTTAATAATCAAAATTGAAAGCAGGAGGAAAGT